>NC_059433.1:64036132-64076132 GCF_021028975.2 Sphaerodactylus townsendi
GCTGCAAGTTTGACACCCCTGCTGTAAGTGGAATAGACTCTATGTTAGTTCATGTAGCTCCTTTGGAGTAATTTGGGTAATATTGTTAGGTTGTCTTTTTGCAGCAGTTATAGTAGTGTAGTTTACTGTTACTCCATTGATGTAGTGTTACGGTTTCGATATATTGTTAATGTATTGCTATTAATGTATGGATATATTTTAATGCAGTGGTTCTCAACCTGGGGGTCGGGACCCCTTTGGGGGTCGAACGACTCTCTGCATCAGTGTTCTCCATCTGTAGAATGGATAAATGTTAGGGTTGGGGGTCACCCCAACATGAAGAACTGTATTAAAGGGTCGCGGCGTTAGGAAGGTTGAGAAACACTGTTTTAATGCATTGACATATTGTCCACGTATTTATATTTTGTTATATTGATACACTGTTAATGTACTGTTGATATGAATTTAGTCTTGATATGAATTGATGTAGTGCCGCAGTTATTGTTACTGGCAAATTGCTGGCTTGAGAAATTCTGGTTAGGGTTTTATCGCCATCTGTCTTTTTATTGTCTTTTTATTGTTAGTGTGAATGTTTTTAAATAATACCGTTGTATCGGTACTGGTTTTATACTGTATGATTATTGTGTGGTTTTAATGATGTCTGCTGCCCTGAGCCCTATGGGAAGGACGGGATATAAATCAAATAAATAAATAAATAAGTCGCCCCCTATATTTGTTTCTGATTTTTTAGTTTCATGTACTCTATTCGTATTTACTCTGTTTTAATAGTGGGATCCAATAGCTATATTCCCTCTCTGTTATCAGATCACTTTATTTCAGAATGGTATACTTTGATCTTTAGAAAGGTTGAAGCTATTGGTTTCCCCTTGGAATCACTCCTGATGCTCACAAAGGTGGAAGCCTTCAGACTATGTATGTATGTATGTATGTATGTATGTATGTATGTATGTATGTATGTATGTATGTATGTATGTATGTATTTCCTTAAACTTTTATACCACCCCATCCCCGAGGGGCTCTGGGCGGTGTTAAGAATAGTGTTAAGAATAAGCTCTTGGATCTTGATTTTCATAATTTGACTCTTGCTGCCAAGACAACCTGTTCTCCGACTACATTACTAATCCCATCCGAGTGTGGAATTATGGCAGCATATCTTCGTCTGCTGATTAATCCCGCCCAGAGGAGAGCCTTGGCTACTGCAAGATGTAATGTGCTGCCATCAGCTCTGCTGGAGGGAAGATTTAAGAATATGGAACGTTCTAAAAGAGTTTGTTCATGTGATATGACTACGGTTGAAACACTTGACCATTCTCTGTTTGTATGCCCTAAATACAAAAAGATACGCATGAAATACATGAATTCCATTTTCTTGCAATGTTCTCAGTGGCATGAGTGTTATAAGATACCCAATCTCCTGAACAGCTCTGATGTGCTCTTTTGTGAAACTGTTGCAAATTTTATACTGGAAATTAGTAATTTTAACTGCATTTCTTAACCTTGTTTTGTTTTATAATTTTGTCCTGTTTTGTATGCCAATAAAGGCTTGTGTGTGTGTGTGTGTGTGTGTGTACTCTGTTTTAACATATATTGTTTTGCTGTGTTGTTAGCCGCCCTGAGCCCTGCAGGGATAGGCCAGGGTATAAATCGAAATACAAATACAAAATCTGAAGGCAGTAGAATTTATTTTCAAGTCAATGTACACAGGATTGCAGACTTCGTTGTTATTATTACAAAAAGCTGCTGATAGCTTATTTTCGGGAATCTTTGTCTTGCTTTCTAAAGAACAGGCACACTAACTCCACTAACAAGCAGGATTATTTCCTACAAATTGAGGATAATGATACAATTAAAATCTTGGGCTGTTCTTCCCCCGACTCTCCCACACCTGGCAACTACGCCCAGGTGGCAATTAAGATTTCAGGAAGGTACATAATTTGTAACAATTCCAGAGATATTTTAATAAATGTGATTATTGGTTGTTATGTGGTAGCAAGTGAAATGTTAATTATCTGTGTAACGAGATTAGGACATGGGGAAGAAACGGCTATATCGGTTAGCTTAAAGTGTCGGTCCCTGATTGGCACCATTTTAAAAAAGAAAGGAGTGCGTAGGAGGGGGATGAATTTTGAATAAGGCTCCAGTTGACAGTCCAGACATGGGCTTTTGCTCATGAAACTTTATGCCATTAGAAATGTGCTGAACTTAAAAGTATCAGAAGTCTCTTTTTATTATCCACTAGGAATGGTAGATTTAATATACACAGTAGCATCTATCCATCCATCCATCCATCCATCCAACCATCCACCCCCCCCCACCCCATCATCTATCATCCTATCAATCTATCAATCTATCAACCGACCAACCGACCGACCGACCGACCGACCGACCGACCGACCTACACAGCAGTGGCGTAGGAGATTAAGAGCTCGTGTAACTAATCTGGAGGAACCGGGTTTGATTCTCCGCTCTGCTGCCTGAGCTGTGGAGGCTTATCTGGGGAATTCAGATTAACCTGTACACTCCCACACACACCAGCTGGGTGACCTTGGGCTAGTCACAGCTTCTCGGAGCTCTCTCAGCCCCACCTACCTCACAGGGGGGAAGGGCAAGGAGATTGTAAGCCCCTTTGAGTCTCCTACAGGAGAGAAAGGGGGGATATAAATCCAAACTCCTCCTCCTCCTCCTCCTCCTCCTCCTCCTCCTCTTCTTCTTCTTCTTCTTCTTCTTCTTCTTCTTCTTCTTCTTCTTCTTCTTCTTCTTCTTCTTCTTCTTCTTCTTCTTCTTCTTCTTCTTCTTCTTCTTCTTCTTCTTCTTCTTCTGTCTATCTGTCTGTCTGTCTATCTGTCTGATTTAATATACCACCCCATCCCCAAAGGGCTCTGAACTGCCTCTTGGTGTAATTTATGTTTTGGACCATTTTTCCACATCTTATTTGATACCGGGGGTGGGGGTGGGCAGTGGCTCAGTGGCAGAACCTCTGCTTGGCATGCAAAGGGTCCCAGGTTCAATTCCCGGCATCTCCAGTTAAAAGGATCAGGATGAAGGTGATGTGAGAGACCTTGGCCTGAGACCCTGGAGAGCAGCTGCCAGTCTGAGTAGACAATACCGAGCTTGAAAGACCAATGGTTTGATTGTGATGCGGCGGCCAAGAAAGCCAGTGTGATTCTGGGCTGTATCAATAGGAGCATAGTGTCAAGATCAAGGGATATAATTGTACCTCTCTATTCTGCACTGGTTAGACCTCACCTGGAATATTGTGTACAGTTCTGGGCATCGCAATTCAGGAAGGATATTGACAAGATGGAACAGGTCCAGAGGAGGGCAACCAAAATGGCCAAAGTTCTGGAATCCATGCCCTACGAGGAGAGACTTAGGGAGCTGGGGATGTTTACTTTGTGGAAGGGAAGGTTAAGAGGTGACATGATAGCCATGTTTAGATATTTGAAGGGAGGTCACGTTGGTGAGAGAGCAAGCTTGTTTTCTGCTGCTCCAGAGACTAGGACAAGAAGTCATGGGTGAAGGGAAAGAGATTCCACCTGAACATCAGGAAAAACTTCCTGACAGTGAGGGCTGTTCAATAGTGGAATGCCCTACCTCGAAGTGTGGTGGAGTCTCCTTCTTTGGAGGTTTATAAAGAGAGGCTGGATGGCCATCTGTCAGGGGGTGCTTTGATTATGTGTTCCTGCATTTCAGGGGGTTGGACTTGAGGGCCCTTGGGGTCTCTTCCAACTCTATGATTCCATGATTCTGTTTAAAGTTAATTCGCATGTCTTCATATGCAGATACAGTATTAAATCAAGGTGCCTGTTCTTGACTTTGACATCCCATCCCATCCAAGCCTCTCCAAGGATTTGGGGTAGGTTGGGATACAAATCAAAATAAATTAAAAGATATAACTCTGTTTACATTGCTACCAAGAGATATACTTATTTACAACTAATACTTGAGGCAGATGAATGTGGAAGTCCCTACGATAAAGATAATCATCCATGTATTGTCGAAGGCTTTCACGGCCGGAATCACTGAGGTGTTGTGTGGTTTCCTGGCTGTATGGCCGTGTTCTAGCAGTTCTGCTAGAGCACGCCCATACAGCCCAGAAACCACACAGTGCCCCAATAATCATCCATGTTTGTAATCTCTGTACGTTTTTTTGGTTGTCAAAGTGTTTTTAGGTATGAACACACATTTCCTTTTTTAAAAGCATAATTATCTTTTTGCAAAACATAACAACATAGCAACCGAGAATAGGGAAAAAAGAACACAGGAAAGAGAATAATATACAAACACATAAGATGGATCTGCGTTAATTATCCATGGATTTTTAAAACAGGTTTTTATGAATGCCGGAAAGGTTTTATGATTTCAAACAGATTATATTGTTACAGCTTGTAATTGTTTGTAGATTGTGTTGGATTTTACAACATTTATGAGTCTCATGCTCAGCTCAGTGACAACGGCGAGCGGTTGCTGTCGCTCTGTGAACACTGTGGGTTGTGTGTTGGGAACCCATATTTCCAACATCAGAGGATCCACAAGAAAACATGGTGGTCATTAGATGGGCAAATCTTCAATGAAGTCGACTTCATCTGTATCAGCAGGAAGTGGAGGTCAGCAACGTGTGATGCAAGGTGTCAGGCCCAAGTCTGTCAGTGCCCAGATGTCTTGTTGTGTAAGAATTGCAAATGTTTTCCTGTAACTGCTTTTCTGTTTCCCTCTTCCCTTCCTGGCAACCTCCTGGCGCCTGCAAGAAGGTGTGAACGGTTCTCAGGTTCTTTGAAGCTCTGTAGTGCAAATGTTGTAGAATTTGTGAGACACATTTGGTGTGGGACACATGGGGGGGGGGGTGGAAGGACATAATCTCTGGATCTAAGCTGGAGAGCTTAGATTCAGCTTTCTATTGTTACTCTATGCGTTGTTAGAAATAAACTGCTTTAGGACTTTCCTACGGTTCCTGTTATTTCCACGTTTGAGAGTCTGACACAAGGGTCTACAGAAAGGCAGATGTTGTATCAGACCATTATCTAGTCCCGTGGTGGTGAACCTATGGCACTCCAGATGTTCATGGACTACAATTCCCATCAGCCCCTGCCAGCATGGCCAATTGGCTGATGGGAATTGTAGTCCATGAACATCTGGAGTGCCATAGGTTCACCACCACTGATCTAGTCAGAGCAGAAATCAAGCTCAAGCTCTGAAACACAAGAAAGACCATACCAAAGAAACCATTTGCAACAGAGAAACTCAAAGACCCCGCCACTACCACCACCTTTGCCTTGAAATTGTATAATAGCTTCAACCTTCTTAGGGAAATGAAGATATAGAAGACTGGAGTAGTCTTAGGGACACCATCGCAGAATGTGCCCAAAACACTATTGGGAGACGCTGAGGTCAACAGAAGGAACAGTGGGTCCAAGTCCGAATATGGAAGCTGATTGATGAAAAATAAGCCATTAAACTGAAATGGGAGCAGGCTAAAGGTGCAGATGAAACGGAAGACAGAAACCGAAGGTATACAGAGCTTTACCAACTTGTTAAGGAGAGCTGCCGAAAAGAAAAGAAGCTTTGGCTGGAAAAGAAAGGCACAGAAGCACAAAAAGCAGCTGACCAGAATGATCCCCAAACTTTCAACTGCATCATCGATGAACTGACTGGAACCAGGAACAGCTCTAAGGTTCCAATCAGGGACAAGAATGGAAAGCTCCTAACCTGCCTGCCTGCCTATCTACCTGGCTGCCTGTCTGTCAGCCACCGAGCTACCCATCAGCCATGCATCCATCAGCCCATCCACCCACCCACCCACCCACCCACCCGTGCATTCATCCATGCATTCATCCATCCATCTGTCCTGACAGACATCTAGGCAACCATCCATCTACCCATCATCAATCCAACCACTCATCCAATCAACTATCTTGCCATCCATTCAGCTATCCATCTAGCCTGTAAGCCATCCATCCATCCATCCATCCATCCATCCATCCATCCATCCATCCATCCATCCATCCATCCATCCATCCATCCATCCATCCATCCATCCATCCATCCATCCATCCATCCATCCATCCAGCCATCCATCCATCCATCCATCCATCCAGCCATCCATCCAGCCATCCATCCATCCAGCCATCTATTAGACTCCTCTTCAAAAGTCAGAGGAGCAGTGGCATAGGAGGTGAAGAGATAGTGTATATAATCTGGAGGACTGGATTTGATTCCCAGCTCTGCAGCCTGAGCTGTGGAGGCTTCTCTGGGGAATTCAGATTAGCCTGTACACTCCCACACACGCCAGCTGGGTGACCTGGGGCTAGTCACAGCTTCTCGGAGCTCTCTCAGCCCCACCCACCTCACAGGGTGTTTGTTGTGAGGGGGGAAGGGCAAGGAGATTGTGAGCCCCTTTGAGTCTCCTACAGGAAAGAAAGGGGGGGATATCAATCCAAACTCCTCCTCCTCCTTCCCCTCCTCCTCCTCCTCCTCCTCCTTCTTCTTGTTGTTGTTGTTGTTGTTGTTGTTGTTGTTGTTGTTGTTTTGTGTAAAGGACTCAGTCCAGAGGGAGGTATCATCGCTTTAGCCTGTTGCGTAAAAAATAAAGAGGCTTATTCTTGGGGCATCTTCTTAACTACTAACCAAAATTCAGACCAGCATGAACTCCCTTGGGCCAGACTCGCGCTCTTGCGCTTGAATGGGCGATCCCTGTGAAGAGAAGTCACCTGATGAGGACTCCCTCCCCTCCTCCCTGACCATTTTTTTGTGAATGGAACTCCCAACCCTTTGAAGCACGCCTGGATTGGGCGAGGCTGAGCCCTCCGCACCCTCTGAGCATTGCATGCTGGGTGTCGTCGTTATCGCCGGCTTCTTTCCCAAGGCGGCCGGTGCGATGCAAAACTACAGCCAATGAGAGGGCCGACAGCAGGGAAAGGGGCGGGGACAAGCCGAAGGCCCGGGCGACGCAGGCGCAGTGGCGTCGGTGCGCCTCCTTACGCGGTCGCCTCGGTTGCTCCGGAGTAGCTTTTACGCACACGCGCGGTTGGCAGGTGAGCGGCTGCGCGCGCAGTTTTTTTTTGCCCCGGGGTGGTGTATTTTATTTTTTGCATGCGTCATTGGCCCGGGATCCCCTGCCCCCTTGCAGCAGGGGTGGACCCTGGGGGGTGGATGCGGGGTCTACCGTTGCATGTTGCAAGCGAGCCCTTGCATGACAGTGCAAAAGCAAATGCAATTTGTTTCCCACGCCTCTCCTCTCTTGTGTGGGTTGCCTTCCAAGATGGGGAGGAATGGCTGGGTGGTTGAACGCAGGCCCTTTGCAGAAAGCAGATTTCACCCAAAAATACAGATTCTGTGAGCATCCAGACTTGCCTGCAGAGGAGAGCTCGTGTGAACCAGTGGACATGGGGATAACACGTGTACTGGCAAGGAAATGGTGGGGGATGTTGACCGTCAGGAGGCTGGCTCGTGGCTGTCTGGTGTGGACCTCTTGGGCGTGGGGGTTGGCGTGTGATTCCTCGGTTGCCTGAATGTTTGACGTTTGGGTGGGTTGACTGAGCATGGGCAGAGGGCCTACCTGGACTGAACAAAAATGAAACGTTTTTAAGGGGCTGGACAGCATCTTTTGATTTGTGCGGGGGAAAGTTTGACCTGCAGTTTGGTCACTTTCAAACCTGCGCGGGTTGAAATGCGACTGTGTCCTGGTCCTGGCTCGGCCCAGTTCTCGGGGTGTATTTTTTGGGTGGGCGGAGGGGGCTGGCCCTATGGATCTGCAGATTCCCTAAGTTCCGCTTGCGTGTTCTGTGGCTGAGGTCTCGCTTGGATTCTGAACGAGGAGAGCGTTGGGAAAAGAATAACAAACTTGGCACGCGGAAGAAAGTTTATTCCTGGGGATTCTTAGAAGCTGGATTCAAATAAATAGCCAGATTTCCCCAGGGTGAGGGGCATATACCTTTCTGCAGACATCTGAAGAATACCTGCCCTATGTCGCAGGGCTCCAAAAAAACCCCTTCGAAGCTAAACCCATGTGTGCTGAATATTTGCTTCTATTTGTTTATTTATTTGACAAACCAAGAAGAGAAGAAGAAGAAGAGTTTGGATTTATATCCCCCCTTTCTCTCCTGCAGGAGACTCAAAAGGGCTTACAAACTCCTTTCCCTTCCCCCCTCCCCACAACAAACACGCTGTGAGGTGGGTGGGGCTGAGAGAGCTCCAAAAAGCTGTGACTAGCCCAAGGTCACCCAGCTGGCGTGTGTGGGAGTGCACAGGCTAATCTGAATTCCCCAGATAAGCCTCCACAGCTCAGGCGGCAGAGCGGGGAATCAAACCCGGTTCCTCCAGATAAGCGTGCACCGGCTTTTAGCCACTACGCCACTGCTGCTCCAAGGGTTTGTTTTCAAGAGATTCCTGTTATGTTTTTGTTTGGGGTTTGTGTGAAAAGCTCCATTGGGCTTCTTAACAGCCTCTGAAGCAGTGGAAGTGCGGGTTGTCTGTTTCAAAAGTTTCTGGGTTTGGGGAAAAAAACCTGCAACCCTCTAATGTTTATTTCTGAACTGGATGATCCAGGATAGCCTGATGTTGTCAGACCTCAAGTTTCGCCCAGATTAGTGTTTGGACGGGAGCCCTCCAAGGAGTACTAGGTGCATGATGGGAATGCGGGCCGTGGCAAACCATCTCTGAATATCTCTTGGCTCAAAACCACTATGGGGTCGCCATAAATCAGTCGTGACTTGATGACACCCCCTCCCCAAAATGAAACCCCAACAGACACCTTGTGAGGTAGGTGGGGCTGAGAGAGTTCTTATCTGGTTAACCAGGTGTGTTTCCGCACTCCTACATTCCTGCTGGGTGACCTGGGCCAGTCACAATTATCTCTGAATTCTTTCAACCCCACCTACCTCACAAGGTGTCTGTTGTGGGGAGAGGAAGGGAAAGGAGCTTGTGAGCCACCTTGAGTTTCCTTACACGAGAGAAAGGCGGGATATAAATCCAAACCAAACTCTTCTGCATTAGAAAGCAGTAGGACTTTGGGGATATGAGGTTTCAAGAGCCAAAAATTCCTTTTGTCCGATAATACATCAGATCATTAAAGCACTATGTTAAATAAAACACATATAAAATAGATTTAAATAAAACACACATTTGGAGCAAAGGAGATCTGTTTTTTTTTTAAAGAAAAAAATAGCATAATACAACGAAGAAAATCAGAAACCTAAAATGGCACTGATAGCAGTTTGGGGGAAAGGGAACGCAGGCAATTCCTCCAAACTCCTGTCAAAATAGCCAGTGGTGGGATCCAAAAATTTTAGTAACAGGTTCCCATGGTGGTGGGATTCAAACAGTGGCGTAGCACCAATGGGGCTGGGCGGGGCACGACGGGGGGCTTAGGCGGGCATTCTGGGGGCGGGACATTCCTGGGCGGGGCTGTGGCAAGGACACAGTTGCTGTGCCGGTTCTTGGGCGGGAAACAAATACACGCAGGCGCAGGCTGCCACGCACACCAGTGCACCTCCTGCTAGACTCCTTCAAGTTCTGCGCGCTACTGCTGAGAGAAGAGGCGTAACTAAGGCCAAAATCACGTGGCAAAATCACCCATTAGTAACCCCCTCTCGGCACACACAAATAATGAGTAACCTACTCTTGGGAACCTGTGAGAACCTGCTGGATCCCACCTCTGAAAATAGCTAGTAAAACTCCTTCCGTTCTGACAGGCGTTTCTGTGTGTCAAAGGATGCTTGTATACTTATATGATGTTAGGAGCGGGGCGTGTCTCTGTGTGCTGATGTGGGTGCAGAGGTGTTTCGCAGCTCTGCTTGTGATCTCCTTGCTGTACTGAGTTTTCTTAGGGGTTTGCCTTAAGTCCTTTCTGCGTTTCTCCCCCGTTGTACAAGTATCCACTTCAGCCATGGAAGAAAAAGAAAGATTTTTAACAGGAAGGAAGGTGGGCCACTGTGAGTAGCAGAGTGCTGGACAAGATGGACTCTGGTCTGATCCAGCAGGCTCATTCTTATGTTCTGAAGGAAGATAACATGACATGAAAAAGACAGTCGCGCTCTCGTTTTGTTAATTCTTCTTTATCTCTTTCTTGAAACAAAGAATCCAAAACTTGCTTCTTCCACTCTAGAAGAATCTCCCTTTTATTTGTTTTCCTAGAACCGTGGTGGCGAACCTTGGGCACTCCAGATGTTATGGACTACAATTCCCATCAGCCCCTGCCAGCATGGCCAATTGGGACTGATGGGAATTGTAGTCCATAACATCTGGAGTGCCAAAGGTTCGCCACCACTGTTAATGAGAAAAATTCACGAGGATGGGAAAGGGGCGTTGCCTTGGTCTAGATCAGGGGTCTTCAAACTATGGCCCTCCAGATGTTCATAGACTACAATTCCCATGAGCCCTACCATTTGGCCATGCTGGCAGGGGCTAATGGGAATTGTAGCCCATGAACATCTGGAGGGCCATAGTTTGAAGACCCCTGGTCTAGATGGACTGGGCTGCCTTGATGTCACCATATCTCGGAAGCTAAGCCGAGTTGGTCTTGGTTTATTCTTGGATGGGAGACTGTCAAGGAAGCCCAAGAAGAAGAAGAGGACAAGGAGTAGTAGTAGGAGTTTGGATTTATACCCCGCCTTTCTCTCCTGTAAGGAGACTCAAGGTGGCTTACAAGCTCCTTTCCCTTCCTCTCCCCACGACAGACCCCTTGTGAGACAGGTGGGGCTGCGAGAGTTCCAAAGAACTGTGACTAGCCCAAGGTCACCCAGCAGGAATGTAGGAGTGCGGAAACACACCTGGTTCACCGGATAAGCCTTAGCCACTCAGGTGGAGGAGTGGGGAATCAAACCCAGTTCTCCAGATGAGAGTCCACCTGCTCTTAACCACTACACTGTGCTGGCTCTCATGCTGACTTGATGGCTTTCAGTAAATCAGAACTTCCAAAACTCTGCCAGAGTAAACCGATTGTGGTTTCCTGTTTCGCCATGCTGGCCTCCAAGAAATGCCATTCAGATTGGGCGAATCTCAGCGAGTCAGGAGGAATCTGTTACTTATACAGCTAAAGCTGTAGTATACTCAATGCTGTTATTGAGCCTGCTGTTTTGTTTCTTATAATTGATTTTGTCTGACTGCCACATGACTATCGGCGGATCGTTGAGCTATTGTTGCCGTGAAATGCTGTGCAAATATGCTCCCGTCTTAATTCCATGGGTTTAGACTGAAGTAACTTTGCCTAGGATTAGGGCTGCACATTTCCTGTTGTTCAGACCACCTTGAGAACTGCTGGTGGGATCAGGGGGATTTGTAAATTGGCGGGGGGTGGGGGGAACTACCGAGGTTAGAATTATTTACTGAGCTTAACATTGCAAGATGTATTAAGAAATTACTCATAGGTTTAATTGGCACGGTTTTTCTTCTGGTGGACGCAGCGAAAGGCCAGGGTGTGTTAATTCTTGTTAGTTTCATTATTGATTTCAAAGTGTTTTTGTTAATTTTGTATGTTTGGTAAAAAAAAGAAAGCACAAGATTTAAATAAAAGGAGGGTGCTGATATTTTGAAAACCTCCTTAAGCTTCTGAGTTGTTATATGCTTTGAAATCAGTCTGAGCAATCTGGGGGGCTACAGACTTCCTTCCTCCCTCCCTCCCTCCCTCCCTCCCTCCCTCCCTCCCTCCCTCCCTCCTTCCTTCCTTCCTTCCTTCCTTCCTTCCTTCCTTCCTTCCTTCCTTCCTTCCTTCCTTCCTTCCTTCCTTCCTTCCTTCCTTCCTTCCTTCCTTCCTTCCTTCCTTCCTTCCTTCCTTCCTTCCTTCCTTCCTTTTTCTGTCTAGCCCAAGGTCACCCAGTTGGCATTTATTGGAGTGCACAAACAAATCTGGTTTACCAGATAAGCTGCCACAGCTCAAGTGGCAGAGCGGGGAATCAAACCTGGTCCTCCAGATTAGAGTGCACCTGCTCTTAACCACTATACCACGCTGGGTGGCTGTGATTCCGGGAGAACTCCGTGTCCCACCTGGCGACAGGTGAGTACAGCATCATGTCTGAGGTCCTCTCCAGTGAAAGGATGATGACAAAATACTTTTCTCAGCCCAAAATCCTGGATGTATCACAGGGATGGATCAAGGATCCACTCTTCCAACAGGCAGTTTGGTGGCTTCATACGAAGGCAATATATTCTCACAGATGGGAAATCCCTGCTTATTTCGGCAAGCGATCTTTCCTCCCTTCAAACGATGAAACTGCTGCTCCTCACATGAGCCTTGACTCATTCCATAGCAACGTCTCTATTTTTGGACTCCGGAAGAGCCTTCAGAGCATAGAAGGCGGGCACCATTGAGGTTGAATTGACTGGAGTTGTGTTTCCAAGCGTTCGACTGTAATACAACCGCTCTCAGTAGCGCAGCTGGGACGGCGTGTGGTGGGGAGGGGGTGAAGGATTCACTTCCGGGTCCCGCATCTGAGAAATGGCAAAGGATACAGAGGAGGAAGGATATATTTGCCCTGCAGTCATTCCCTCTACCCGGGAAAACCTGGGAATTATAGTTCTGGGGAATAGAACGTTCATAACTCTCAGGCTGGTTCCGCACGGGCCAAAAGCAGCAGTGTGAAAACGGTGTGAAAACAGCATAAACCCTTTTACACTGTTTTAAACCCTTTTACAACATTTTCACACCGTTTTCACACTGCTGTTTTTGGCCCATGCGGAATGAGCCTCAGAAATTACATTCTCTGGGATTCTTGGATCGTGGCAATGCACAACACCTGTGTAAAGCGAAAGCACTCCACTCCAGTTACAGACGCAAAAATCTCTCTCACCCTGGCAGAGTTCTCAGAAGGGAACCCGACTCTTCTTTTCCTCTTTCCCTCCCTTTTTCCTGTTCGCCCTCTCCCTTTCCTTCCTTTCTTCCCCCTCAGCTGGGGCCAAGGAGTTAAGTGCCATCTTGTAATCCATTTCAAACCCCATCCAAGACGATACGGCTAGATTTAAAGTTTTAAATTACATTGGTTTTTCATTGTCGCGAGCTTAAATTAATTTATGTCTGAATTATTATGTGGTGTCGTGGTTAAGAGCGGTGAACTCTAACCTGGGGAACCGGGTGGGATTCCCCGCTCCTCCACATGAGTGATGGATTCTTATCTGGTGAACTGGATGTGTTTTCCCGCTCCTACACATGAAGCCTGCTGGGCGACCTTGGGCCGAGCACAATTCTCCAAGAACTTTCTCAGCCCCATCTGCCTCACGAGGTGTGTGTTGTGGGGAGGGGAAGGGAAAAGGAGTTTGTGAGCTGCCTCGAGTCTCCTTACAGGAGAGAAAGGTGGGATATAAATCGAAACTCTTCTTTTATAAAGGTTGGAAACTGCCCTGATTCTATACTGGGGGTCAGGCTATACTGGGTTTTTTGGATACTCGGCCAATTGGCATCTTATTCAGTGGTGGGATCCAAAAATTTTAGTAACAGGTTCCCATGGTGGTGGGATTCAAACTGTGGCGTAGCGCCAATGGGACTGGGCAGGGCACGACAGGGGCGTAGCCGGGCATTCCGGGGCAGGGCATTCCTACGTCCTTGCCACTGCGCCGGTCCTTGGGTGGGAAACGAATGCACGCAGGCACAGGCTGCCATGCACGCCGGTGCACCTCCTGCTAGACTGCTTCAAGTTCTATGTGCTACTGCTGAGAGAAGGGGCGTAACTAAGGCAAAAATCACGTGGCAAAATCACCCATTAGTAACCCCCTCTCGGCACACACAAACAATTAGTAACCTGCTCTCGGGAACCTGTGAGAACCTGCTGGATCCCACCTCTGATCTTATTGTTTTATTGTGTTTTTTTGCAGTTAATTAGTTAACTCTGTAAGTTATTTTGTTATAATCGCATATGTTGAATTGTTTTAATAGTAACGTGTGTAAACCGCCCTGATTCTGGAATTCGTTGGGAAAGGGCGGGGCATCAAATTTAAATAAAATAAAAATAAAATGAGTGATCGATGTTGAGGAAAAGCTTCATTTGTCTGGAGCTTTCGTTTTCAAAAGCTTCTAAAGCTTATATCTCAGAAAACCACGTTAGTCTCTGAGACCGATTGGGTTTGGATTTGAAACTTGCTCTTCTCCAAAATGACTTTCTGCTGGAACCGTCTTCAGAAATGGGAGGATTCTTGCAGCAGAGGAAGTAGATCCAACTCCATGTTTTGAGGTTTCATGTAGCTTTTTTTTGGGGGGGGGGGGGGGAGGGGTTCTTCTGCTTCCAAATCTCGATCTCCCTTTTCACATAGTTTAATCGATTTGAGCCGGGCCGGCTCAGCCGGCTTCGGCTTTACGTCTCCAGCTGGACTGCTTTAATTTGGTCAGACCGTGTGTCGTGGGAGGAAAGTCGGCAGCGTTTTAATTCTTTGACGGATCAATGCTTATTGTTTAAATATTGAGTGGTATTGTGAGCCGAGAATATTAGCTGGCGGTTGCTATTCAGGGCCCAGGGAAGTACAGGATTAGGGTTGTTTTACAAGGCCTAATGAAACTTTTATGGTTCCTCAAAACAAAAGGAGACGAAACCAAACACCCCCTTCGCTCTGTGCGTTTTGTCGCTGAATTTTAAATGCTGTCGAGTCGGCTGCAGTTGCGTTTGAGGTATGAATTCTGTGGCTAAAGCTCTCCCGCATGTGTAATAGCGATTTCTATCCGGAAAGCTCTTGTGGTGATGGTTGGCTGGGAAAATGGTGTGGAAAGTGCTGTCAAGTCACAGTTGCCTTCGGTAAGGCTGGACACACTCAGACAATGTAGGAACCCGCCTGTATGAGGAAGAAGGCGTGTTCTTCTGGGTCCCCACTGAATGTCACCAGAAAACTCCGGTGGGGTCGCCGGGTGGCGATTGTGTCGACTTGGTGGGGAGGCGTCAGGATGGTCGCGCGTTGCATGGGGGAGTCAGAGGCCACGGTCAGGTCGTCTGTGACGTCGTCCGCCATCGTGCTTTCCGATCGCCGGACCCCCTCGCGGTCGGCCATTAGGGCTGCCACCTGAGTTTGCAAAGTCGATAGGTCGGCGCGTAGCTGGTCCCGTTCGTGTTGTAGCTCCGTTGTTCGTAGCTGTAAGGCTGCGTAGGCCCGCCGTTGCTTGTCGACGTCTTGGGTTGTCTTGCGTGCCGGCTCTTGGGATCTCGCAAGAAATGTCGTGAGGCGCAGCCGTTCCACCGTTCCCACGCCGTGAAGAGTTCTCACTCCAGTCCACAATTCACGTCGGGGTTGGGCTCTCTTCCTTGATTGGCGAGAAGTCGATAGGAATGGGGCATTCTCAAGCATTCTCCAGCCATGTTGGAGAGGTCTGAGTACGGAAGGTTGCAAACAAAGGCGAAGAGGAGTTCCAGCACACTGTAAGGCTGGACACACTCAGACAAAGTCGACTTTGAAATAAAGGAACGCACTTTATTGATATGTGTTGCCCTAAGATACAGGGTGCTGGAACTGAGGGTTCTTGCCCTCAGTTCCAATATATATACAGGTAGGAGTGGGCGGTCCTTCCCAGTGGCGGGA
Organism: Sphaerodactylus townsendi; assembly: GCF_021028975.2. Taxonomy (NCBI): domain Eukaryota; kingdom Metazoa; phylum Chordata; class Lepidosauria; order Squamata; family Sphaerodactylidae; genus Sphaerodactylus; species Sphaerodactylus townsendi. Next base: position 64,051,619 of record NC_059433.1, read on the forward strand.
ACGGGGAGAACTGGGAAACAGAAACTTAACATGCAACAGTGAGGGTAACGACCCTAACAGACTTCTGGCGACCCTAAAAACCTCCCAAGGCAATGAACAGTTAAAAGTGGTTGGCTGTTGTTTGCCTCTGGACTTCTTTGATCGTCTCCCATATAAGTACTAACCAGGGCGGACCAAACTCAGACAAGCTTAGACTAGTCTCAGCTGTTTGGGCTGATAAAGGGATATTTGGTAGCGGAAACTGCCGTCAAGTTGCAACCAACTCTTTGGCGATCCTGTAGGCGAGAGACGAACAGAAGTGTTCAATGTATCGTCGAAGGCTTTCACGGCCAGATTCAACTGGTTGTAGAGGGTTTTCTGGGACTGAGAAATCCCACCTGCGATACTATGCTATCAACCACACCTTTGCATAGCAAGTTCCACCCAAACACTTACTGATTGGTTCCCTACCCGGGGACATGAAAATTTATACCCCACTAAAACATTCCCTTCTCGCTGGACACCGTGTGTAACAGACTTCCCTCTGTGATACACCTCTGAAGACTTCAGCCACAGATGCAGGCGAAACATGAGGAACAAGATCCACCAGACCATGGCCACACAGCCCGGAAAACCCACTACAGACATAGGTGGTTTGCCATTGCCTGTCTCTTCATAGCAACCCTGGACTTCCTTGGTGGTCTCCCATCCAATTACTAACCAAAGCTAACCTTGGTTATCGTCTGAAATCTGATGAGATCAGGCTAGCCTAGACCATCAAGGACAGACAGACCCAGCCAAAGGTTTTCTATTGCCTGTTTCTTCACAGCAACCCTGGACTTCCTTGGTGGTCTCCCATCCAATTACTAACCAAAGCTAACCTTGGTTATTTCTGAAATCTGATGAGATCAGACTAGCCTAGACCAGTGATGGCAAACCTTTTCGAGACCGAGTGCCTAAATTGAACCCCAAACCCGCTTATTTATTGCAAAGTGCCAACACAGCAATTTAACCTGAATACTGAGGCTTTAGTTTAGAAAAAACGGTTGGCTCCAAGGAGTGCGTTACTCGGGAGTAAGCTTGGTGATAGTTGGTGGCTTGGCTTTGAAGCAACTGAGCAACTCTTCCAGTGGGTGAATCACAATCCTAGGAGGGTTTACTCAGAAGCAAGCCCCATTGCCAGCAACCGAGCTTACTCCCAGGTAAAGGATCGCACTTTAGTTCTTTGCATGAAAATCAGGAGGGTTTAACAGCGCTTAACAGGGTTACTTACACTGCTTCCCCAAAACTAGGTCTTGGGTTTAATGCTAATAATCAAGCCCAGCGGCCCAGGCCAGCCTGGATGTGTGTGTGTGTGTGTGTGTGTGTGTGTGTGTGTGTGTGTGTGTGTGTGTGTGTGTGTGTAGCGATCCCCCCCACACACATGATGAACTCTGTGCACACGTGCCCACAGAGAGGGCTTTGAGTGCCACCTCTGGCACCCGTGCCATAGGTTCGCCACCACGGGCCTAGACCAGGGGTAGGGAACCTGCGGCTCTCCAGATGTTCAGGAACTACAATTCCCATCAGCCCCTACCAGCATGGCCAATTGGCCATGCTGGTAGGGGCTGATGGGAATTGTAGTTCCTGAACATCTGGAGAGCCGCAGGTTCCCTACCCCTGGCCTAGACCATCAAGGACAGACAGACACAGCCAAAGGTTTTCTATTGCCTGTTTCTTCATAGCAACCCTGGACTTCCTTGGTGGTCTCCCATCCAATTACTAACCAAAGCTAACCTTGGTTATTTCTGAAATCTGATGAGATCAGACTAGCCTAGACCATCAAGGACAGACAGACACAGCCAAAGGTTTTCTATTGCCTGCCTTTTCATAGCAACCAGGGACTTCCTTGGTGGTCTCCCATCCAATTACTAACCAAAGCTAACCTTGGTTATCTTCTGAAATCTGATGAGATCAGGCTAGCCTAGACCATCTAGGACAGACAGACACAGCCAAAGGTTTTCTATTGCCTGTCTCTTCATAGCAACCAGGGACTTCCTTGGTGGTCTCCCATCCAATTACTAACCAAAGCTAACCTTGGTTATCTTCTGAAATCTGATGAGATCAGGCTAGCCTAGACCATCTAGGACAGACAGACACAGCCAAAGGTTTTCTATTGCCTGTCTCTTCATAGCAACCCTGGACTTCCTTGGTGGTCTCCCATCCAATTACTAGCCAAAGCTAACCTTGGTTATCTTCTGAAATTTGATGAGATCAGGCTAGCCTAGACCATCTAGGACAGCCAGCCAAAGGTTTTCTATTGCCTGCCTTTGCGTAGCAACCAGGGACTTCCTTGGTGGTCTCCCATCCAATTACTAACCAAAGCTAACCTTGGTTATCTTCTGAAATCTGATGAGATCAGGCTAGCCTAGACCATCTAGGACAGCCAGCCAAAGGTTTTCTATTGCCTGCCTTTACATAGCAACCAGGGACTTCCTTGCCGGTCTCCCATCCAGGAACAAACCAGGGCTGAGCCTACTTTGCTTCTGAGATCTGACTAGTTCGGTGGGAACAACGTTTCAGTACTGTTGGCCACGGTATCGTTCTGGGAGGGCTACTGTATTGGGGGAAAGTATTTATGATGGTTGTTCTAATCATTTCTAGAAATGGGTCTGTCAACCGTACTGGTAGGTCCGTAAGGTCTTTCCAGGTTCCATTTTTATCTCCTCCTGTTTATTACTTACAGGAAACCATTAGGAAGCGTCATTTATAGGTCTGTGCAGCTATGTCACCCAGACACGCTCTGCTTCTTGTTTTCACTAGATTCAAAGGAAGCCAGTGATTTGTTTAGACTGGTGTCTAACTGAAAGCAGTTGTGATTTAGTACGGATACAAGGGAAGTGCGTTATCGCCAATTTAGCATGCAGGATTCAAACTGTTTTAGCTCTGTTTGTACTTCCTCCAAATCGGGGTTCGCAGTTTTGGAACGTTCTTTAATTTGTTCTTCATTTTGGATTATCCAGTGGTGACAGCGGCCTGGACAACCTGTGTCATCTTAATCTGGTATCCTGAGGTGGGATCCGGCAGGTTCTCACAGGTTCCCGAGAGTAGGTTACTCATTATTGGTGTGTGCCGAGAGGGGGTTACTCATGGGTGATTTTGCCACGTGATTTTTGCCTTCGTTACTTAGTTATTCCTCATTCCTCCACCTGAGTGGCAGAGGCAGCGGCTTATCTGGTGAACCAGATGTGTTTCTGGACTCCTACATTCCTGCTGGGTGACCTTGGACTAGTCACGGTTCTCTCAGGACTCTCTCAGCCTCACTTATCTTACAAGGTGTCTGTTGTGGGAAGAGAAAAGGAGAGGAGCTTGTAATCCACTTTGAGCCTGCTTACAGAAAGGTGGGGTATAAATTCTCCTCTTTCTCTTTCTCTTTCTCTTCCTCCTCCTCCTCCCCTTCATTCATTCATTCATTCATTCATTCATTCATTCATTCATTCATTCATTCATTCATTCATTCATTCAAAACATTGACTCTACTTCTCCTGGAGAAAACGGCTGCTTTGGAAAGTAGGTTGTATAGCGCTCTGAGCTCCCTCCCCTCCCTAAATCTCACACCCCCAGGCTCAGCTTTCAAAATCTCCAGGTACATCTGAACCAGAGTTGGCCACTGTGTTTGCCTGGGAAATCATTGCTCATGAGGCTATCAGGTTCCTTTGGATGGGTCTCTGGATTGCCTGAAAGAGCCATGAGTCCTGGCTAGCGTGACGACCACACTGATGATGTCTCCAGCAGTGAAGGAAACCCCAAATTTGCCTAGTAGACATGAAGCCATGAAGCTGCCTCCTACCGAATTAGACCTTTGGTCCATCAAGATTAGTATTGTCAGCTCAGACTGGCAACTGCTGTCCAGGGTCTCAGGCGGAGGTCTTTCCCATCACCCACTCCCCAGTGGTTTTAACTGGAGATGGTGGGGATTGAACCGGAAACCTTCTGCTTGCCAAGTGGAAGCTCCCCCGCTGAGCCTTGGCGGCCTAGCAGGACTCCTCAAGTGCAACAGTGGTGTGAAGGAGGTTAAGAGCTTGTGTATCTAATCTGGAGGAACCGGGTTTGATTCCCAGCTGTGCCGCCTGAGCTGTGGAGGCTTATCTGGGGAATTCAGATTAGCCTGTACACTCCCACACACGCCAGCTGGGTGACCTTGGGCTAGTCACCGCTTCTAGGAGCTCTCTCAGCCCCACCTACCTTACAGGGTGTTTGTTGTGAGGGGGGAAGGGCAAGGAGATTGTCAGCCCCTTTGAGTCTCCTGCAGGAGAGAAAGGGGGGATATAAATCCAAACTCCTCCACCTCCTCCTCCTCCTCCTCCTCCTCCTCGAATGTGTCCTTTTTAATTAAGCTGGCATTTCCCCAGGTGACAGACAGAGCTAGAATGCCACATAACCACTCCGGGTGGCGGCGGGGCCGATACTGCGCCCGGTGTGTCAGAACTGATCGTCTGAGCCATTTAAGGTAACGGTGATGAGTGACTCAGACTCAACCTACATCTCTGACCTTATAGAGAGTCAGTTTTACCCTTCTGCTCATCAGGAACTCCGGCATTGGTGTTCCCTGTTCCTTTTCTTCCCACTCCTGTGTTTGTGACGTCTAATCCCCAAGTTATTTCAACGTGCCAGGATGTCTTCGTATGTGTCAGCTACCCCGCAATGCTCAACATTCCCCATATAATCTTCCCGGTCCCTTTTAAAATGCCGTTTTTTCTCTCTCTCTAGTTCCTGGTTCTTTTCAGAGTTGAGAGCCAGTGTGGTGTGGTGGTTAAGAGCAGGTGTGCTCTAATCTGGAGAACCGGGTTTGATTCCCCCACTGTTTCACTTGAGCTGTGGAGGCTTATGTGGGGAACCAGATTAACTTGTGCACTCCCACACATGTCAGCTGGGTGACCAGAGGTGGGATCCAGCACGTTCTCACAGGTTCCCGAGAGTAGGTTACTCATTATTTGTGTGTGCCGAGAGGGGGTTACTAATTGGTGATTTTGTCTCATGATTTTTGCCTTAGTGACGCCCTTCCTCTCAGCAGTAGCGCGCAGAAATTGAAGCAGTCTAGCAGGAGGTGCACCGGCGTGCGTGGCAGCCTGCACCTGCGTGCATTCGTTTCCTGCCCAAGGACCAGCGCAGCGGCTGCGTCCTTGCCACAGCCCCACCCAGGAATGCCCCGCCCTTGGAATGCCTGGCCACGCCCCCGTTGCGCCCAGCCCAGCCCCATTGGCGCTACGTCACAGTTTGAATCCCACCACCATGGGAACCTGTTACTAAATTTTTTGGATCCCACCACTGTTGGTGACCTTGGGCTAGTCACAGTTCTTTGGAGCTCTCTCAGCCCCACCTGCCTCACAAAGTGTCTGTTGTGGAGAGAGGAAGGAGCTTGTAAGCCCCTTTGAGTCTCCTTACAGGAGAGAAAGGAGGGATATAAATCCTCCTCCTCCTCTTCCTCCTCCTCCTCCTCCTCCTTTTAAAATTCAGTTTCCCTCTCTCTTTAGTTCCCGGTTCTTTTCAAAATTGATCTGATCAGCATATAGAACTCCGGCTCTTTCTGCAACTGAATTTGGAAGGCTGTAGTCGAGAGCTTTCGCAGCGTGAATTGACTGGCTGTTCCGGGTTTTCCGGGTTGTATGGCTGTGGTGTGGTGGGTTTTGCTCTTGATGCTTCACCCGCGTCTGCAGCCGTCATCTTCTCTTTTCCTCCCCCTTGAACCCATTACTCCTTGTCCTGGTATCTGGAGCCGCAGAAAACAAGCTTGCTCCCTCAACAACATGACATCCTTCAAATATCTAAACATGGCTATTGTGTCACCCCTTAACTAGAGGAAGAAGAGGAGGAGGAGGAGGAGGAGGAGTTTGGATTTATATCCCCCCTTTCTCTCCTGCAGGAGACTCAAAGGGGCTGACAATCTCCTTGCCCTTCCCCCCTCACAACAAACACCCTGTGAGGTAGGTGGGGCTGAGAGAGCTCCGAGAAGCTGTGACTAGCCCAAGGTCCCCAGCTGGCGTGTGTGGGAGTGCACAGGCTAATCTGAATTCCCCAGAGAAGCCTCCACAGCTCAGGCGGCAGAGCTGGGAATCAAACCCGGTTCCTCCAGATTAGATACACGAGCTCTTAACCTCCTACGCCACTGCTGCTTTAAATGTCACAACCAACACTTTGAATTGGGCTCAAGAGTGGACCAGTAGCCAGTGTAAATGCTCTAATATCAGGGCCATAGGCTCTCAGTATCTGGCCCTAACCAGCTGTAGGGTTCTGCACTAGCTGCGGCCTCGGAACACTCTCCAAGGATAGCCCCAAGAGCACTTCACTGCAGTAGTCCAGTCTGGAAGGCATGGATCACTGGGGCTTGATCTGGCTGACCTAGGATCGGATGCGGTCGCTGCACTCAGTTGGTCTTTCCCCTTTGCAAGGACGGCTAGAGAAAGAGGTGGTAGAATGTAACATTTCTCCAGTGCCTCATTTCTGTTTTTGTTTCTTCGTTCCCTGGAGCCGCGGACGCTCTTCTGTCCCCAAAATCGCATTCAAGGAATCATCGGCAGCCTCCCTCTCCCATGAGTAAACAGCTCGTGTGGCAGATCATGCGCTGGGAGTTATCCAGGAAAAGGAGCACGCATCCCATATGGGCACATGACACAAGCGAGCTGTTTTCGACTAAGTGAAACCACCCATCTGTCGAGCGCAGCGTTGGCTGTTCTGATTGGCAGCCGCTCTCCAGCGTTTCGGCGCAGAGAGAACTTCCCCACACCTGAGCATCTTCTAGCTGGAGACGCTGGGATTTGACCCTGGCCAGGTATTCTTCCACCCACGCGCAGGTAAACACATGGAGCTGCCTTATACAGAATCAGACTATTGGTCCATCAAGGTGCATGTGGTCTACTCAAACCAACAATGGATCTCCAGAGTCTTTCGCATCACCTGCTCCCTCATCTTTTAAAGTGGAACTTGGGACCTTCTGCATGTCGAACAGATGTTCTGCCACTGTTCCCCCAAAGGATGAGCAGAGGTGGTTTGCCATTGTCTTCCTTTGCATTGCAACCTTGGAATTCCTTGGTGGTCCCTCGTCCAAATGCTAACCCTGACCCTGCTCCGATTAGCTCACAGTTGCATCTCTTTCCCTATACCCATGGTGGCGAACCTTTGGCACTCCAGATGTTCATGGACTACAATTCCCATCAGCCCCTGCCAGCATGGCCAATTGGCCATGCTGGCAGGGGCTGATGGGAATTGTAGTCCATGACATCTGGAGTGCCAAAGGTTCACCACCACGGCCCTATACTGATAAGGTGCTGGCTAGATGATCTCTGAGTCTCCCTTGGACCTATGACCTCATTTGCTGCCGGGTCTCCACTTGGCAGAGCCAGACGCTTCCGTCTTCACGATGCTCATGGCGGCCAATCGTCTCCCTCCCTCTTTATCCTCACAACAGTCCTGCGACATGGCTTCCCCATGGTCCGTCCACAATAACCGTCTGGCTTCCCGTCAAAGTTCTTGTATAGGGGGGCAGTATAATTTATGTGGGTCTCTGTGTGTTTGTCATTCAGAGGGGAGAGAGGCGGCGGGCGATTCCAGGCTGTCCCCACAGCAACTGAGTTGGCCCCCTGGAACCGAGCTAAGTGGGCGGGAGCATCTTGGTGCCTGTTTCGCTCCTCGATCGTGATTGGCGCTTGTGTTACGGCGGGAAACGGGAGCGTTCTTTTTTTTTTTTTACAGTTTTCGTACGTCACAGCTACGTAGCACTAACGCGCCGAACTGCTTCAGTCGGAGCTACGAAGCGTTGGTAGCAGTCATATGATCGTAGCTTTGAAACGTCAGAGGAAGTTATTTAAAAAAGGCGCGCGTTCTGCCCGCCACGACTCTCCCGTTCTGCGCATGCCGCAACAGCGGCTCGTGATTGGTTGAACGGATGAGGTGTCGTTTCGATGCTTCCCCACTTCGAAGCTTCGAAACAGCATTGACCTTGTTCCGGCAGAAAAGTGTAGTTCATAACTGAGACAAGGATGTCGCAGTTCTGGGGGGGTGGGGGGGAACTGAGACAAAACAACGTTGAGCTCGGTGGCAGTGGGGATTCACTGAGGCTTTGTCAACAGGCAGAAGGTTCCTTAGATCGTTCGAGCCCCCGACCCTGGAGCCGGAGTTAGGTCTTCGAGACGAGGACGGGCCCCATAATTGCTCTTGACTGCAGCCGGGTCTCTGAATATTTAAGGCCGTTTTAGATTTCAGCCTCGGTCATAAGTCACCGGGCAAAACCTCCCTTGTCAATTCTTATAGGGACGGGAAATTATGGATGAAGCGGGGCTTTGCTGACACGCCGGCTCCCGACAATTCTATTTAATAAAATGCTGGGCTGGCAGTTTTCCCCCCACCTTCTCCGCTCACTATTTATTACCCATTTACCTGGGTTGAAATGGGACCTGCAGCCTTTGATCAATCGGGTTGGTCAGGTTTCCTTTTTAAAAGGTGCCCTGCACCTCTGATGAAATATGCATCTGTCGCAGTCCACCAAACAATTAACGCTTTCCTTTCTTTCCCGCCGGTACGGAAGCTGCAGAGCAGAGTCTGAAACAGGGGAAGGGCTGTTTCTCAGAGGAAGATATTTAGCTTCTCACGCAGAACGTCCCAGGTTCGAGCCCTCGTACCTCCAGTTAAAAGGAGGAGGCGATAGGTGATGATGAAGGAGAAGAGTTGGATTTATATCCCCCTTTTCTCTCCTGTAAGGAGACTCAAAAGGGTTTACAATCTCCTTGCCCTTCTTCCCACACAACAGACACCTTGTGAGGTAGGTGGGGCTAAGAGAGCTCCAAAGAACTGTGACTAGCCCAAGGGCACTCAGCTGGCATGTGTTGGAGTGCACAAACTAATCTGGTTCCCCAGATAAGCACCTACCTTATGAAGAGAGGCTGCAGCGTTTGGGGCTCCTTAGTTTGTAGAGGAGACGTCTGAGCGGGGATATGATTGAAGTCTATAAAATTATGCATGGGGTAGAAAATGTTGACAGAGAGACATTTTTCTCTCTTTCTCACAATACTAGAACCAGGGGGCATCCATTGAAAATGCTGGGGGGAAGAATTAGGACTAATAAAAGGAAACACGCAACGGGTGATTGGTGTTTGGAATATGCTGCCACAGGAGGTGGTGATGGCCACTCACCTGGATAGCTTTAAAAAGGGCTTGGACAGATTGATGGAGGAGAAGTCGATCTATGGCTGCCAATCTTGATCCTCCTTGATCTGAGATTGCAAATGCCTTAGCAGACCAGGTGATCGGGAGCAACAGCTGCAGAAGGCCATTGCTTTCACATCCTGCAGGTGAGCTCCCCAAGGCACCTGGTGGGCCACTGCGAGTAGCAGAGTGCTGGACTAGATGGACTCTGGTCTGATCCAGCAGGCTAGTTCTTATGTTCTTATGTTCTTAAGCCTCCACAGCTCAAGTGGCAGAGCGGGGAATCAAACCCGGTTCTCCAGATTAGATGCACCTGCTCTTAACTACTACTTCATGCTGTGAAAGACCTCGGCATTAGACCCAAGAAAGTAGCTGCCAGACTGAGTGGACAATACTGACCTTGATAGCCCAAGGGCTTGATTCAGTGGAAGGCTGTGTCATGTGTTCCTGTGAAGGGGAGAGGCTGCAGAGGGTCCTGGGTTCGATCCCTATCATAGAATCATTGTGTTGGAAGAGACCACCAGGGCCGTCAAATCCAAACCCCTGCCGTGCAGATAACACATGATCAAAGCACTCCCGACATACGTTCATCCAGCCTCTGTTGAACAACCTCCAAAGAGGGAGACTCCACCACCCTCCAAGGCAGACTATTCCAGGGCCGAACAGCCCTGACTGTCAGGAAGTTCTTCCTAATGTTTAGGTGGGATCTCTTTTTGAATCAACTACTCCTAGTCCTAATCTCTGGAGCAGCAGAAAACAAGATGGCTTCCTCTTCAACATGAAATCCCATCACATATTGAAACATGGCTATCGTGCCACCCCTTAATCTTCTGTTCCCCACACTAAATATACCCAGTTTCCTAAGCCTCTCTTCGTACAGCATGGACAAGGGGCAAGGGTTGACAGCCCCCAGGAGGACCAGCGGGCATGATGGTTAAGAGCGGTGGATTGTAATCTGGAGAGATGGGTTTGATTCTCCAGTCCTCCACATAAGTGGCAGACTCATCTGGAGAACCGGGTTTGTTTCCCCAATACTCCTCAAGAGTATTGAGGAGAACTGTGTCAAGTGAACTCTAATCTGGAGATCTGGGTTTGATTTCCCACTTCTCCACGTGACTGGAAGACTCTAATCTGGAGAACCGGATGTGTTTCCCCACTCCTCCACAAGACCTTCAAAGCCGTTCACGGTCTCAGACCTGCATACCTGAGGGACCGCCTCTCCCCATATTGCCCCGGTAGGCCCCTCCGCTCCTCGGAGGAGGACCTACTCATGATCCCTGGCCCCAAAATGATCAGGTTGGCCTCGACGAAGGGCAGGGCCTTTTCAGCCCTGGCCCCTACCTGGTAGAACAGGCTCCCTAGGGAGATCAGGGCTCTGCAGGACTTACAGAGTTTCTGCAGGGCCTGCAAGATGGACCTGTTCCGCCAGGCATTTGGCCAGCTGGTTAAAAATACATCTACCATGTCATCTGGCCTCCTGTAGACACCAGGGGGGAGGGGGGTAGCCAGACGCCGTCCACATTTTTAATGGGTTCTGTTTTTATGTAATTGGTATTTAAATTATGTTTTAGTGTATGTTTTAACCTTGTTGTGAACCGCCCTGAGCCCTCAGGGGGAGGGCGGTATATAAAATGAATAAATGAAATGAAAATGAAGAGCAATGAACTCTAATCTGGAGAACTGGGTTTAATTCCCCACTCATCCACAAGAGTGATGGACTCTGATCTGGAGAACCTGGTTTGATTCCCCACTTATCCACCTGAGTGGTGAACTCTAATCCGGAGAAGAACGGGGAATCAAACCCGGTTTTCCAGATCAGAGTCCACCACTCATGCAGAGGAGTGGGGACATTATAGATACAGCTCACCTTTGCTTTCTACCTGCTCCTGGAGTAGCAGTGGCATAGGAGGTTAAGAGCTCGTATATCTAATCTGGAGGAACCGAGTTTGATTCCCAGCTCTGCCGCCTGAGCTGTGGAGGCTTATCTGGGGAATTCAGATTAGCCTGTACACTCCCACACACGCCAGCTGGGTGACCTTGGGCTAGTCACAGTTTCTCAGAGCTCTCTAAGCCCCACCTACTTCACAGGGTGTTTGTTGTGAGGGGGGACGGGCAAGGAGATTGTCAGCCCCTTTGAGTCTCCTGCAGGAGAGAAAGGGGGGATATGAATCCAAACTCCTCCTCCTCCTCCTCCTCCTCCTCCTCCTCTTCTTCTTCTTCTTCTTCTTCTTCTTCTTCTTCTTCTTCTTCTTCTTCTTCTTCTTCTTCTTCTTCTTCTTCTTCTTCTTCTCCTCCTCCTCCTCCTCCTCCTCCTCCTCCTCCTCCTCCTCCTCCTCCTCCTCCTCCTCCTCCTCCTCCTCCTCCTCCTCCTCCTCCTCCTTTTCTGCTTCCACCCAGAGTTCAGGGCGCTTCCACCCAGAGTTCACGGCGCCTGCCTCTGAGAGTGCTAGAGACAGCTGAATGTTGTCTTATTTCTTGCTGATCCATGTTGATGGTAATGAAAATAAATTTCTGCCTGTTGTTAACTGCAAAGCGCTCCTGTTAAATTCCCATTCGGTGAGTGAAGTTTATGCTAATGCCTTCATTTGTAAGCAAAAATGACTGTGTTTTAGGGTATGTTACCTAGCAGGTGGTGCGTGTCTTGTGATAGGTACTCCTTAGTTAGAAGCTATCTCTTCGTTGGGCCTTTCCCCCCCAAAAAAGTAATTTTAACTGTACCTGACACACGGCACAGTCTGAAAGAAATATACTGCTACTTGCAAATACTGATGAACATTTGAGACTGTGCAGAGAGGAATTTGGGGACTGGAAGGCTGTTTATTTTGCCTTGCACTGGATGGCCCAGGTTAGTCCAATCCCTTCAGATCTCTGAAGCTACACAGGGTCAGCCCCGGTCACTATTTGGATAGTAGGTTACTAAGGATGGCTATGCAGAGGCAGGCAATGACGAATCGGTTTATGTGCCTTGACCTGAATGGTCCCCAACTAGTCAAACCTCATCAGATCTTGGAAGCTAAGCAGGGTTGTGTTTCCCAAAATGCTGGGGTCTGCCCCTTTTGGAGTGTGTAGACCTGAGGTTAGATCTGAGGTTGCAAGTGCCGTAGCAGACCAGGTGCTCGGGAGCAGCAGCAGCAGCAGCAACAGCAGCAGAAGGCCATTGCTTTCACATCCTGCATGTGAGCTCCCAAAGGCACCTGGTGGGCCACTGTGAGTAGCAGAGTGCTGGACTGGATTGACTCTGGTCTGATCCAGCAGGCTCGTTCTTATGTTCTTATAACCTTGGGTAAGCTCAAGATCTTCGTTGCCAACTTTTATAGAGGTGGGTCTCTTCAAGAAATCCTTAGGAGGATGAAGTGAACGTTTAATGATTTTATTAAGAAAATTTAAATAATAAAAGTACATGGTCACAAATCACAGTAGCCGAGAATTCGGATAGACCTAGGATCTATATAGTGTTGGAGGAATTGACTAGCCACTGGAGGGGTTGATTGGCCAAGTGGATTTTTCAAAACCTTGTTTTCATAGCAGCTGCCGCCACTGTACAAGGCTCTTCACTGTATATCTAAAGTTACGCTGCAGCAGCCATTTTGTAGCAGGCTCTTCCTCCTATAGATGTTTTATGGCAGCCACCTTGTGGCTGTGCCCATCGTGTACTGGCTTAAGTGGCTGTATGCCAATGTCTTTTTCACTTTACAATATCTGTTTCACTGTTTCACTTTCGCAATGGATGCTGGTGCCAGTATAGGGATCGTGCCACATTCAATGCAGCTTCAGCCTTCCCTCCCCCCCTTTGGATTGCGCAGTAAATTATCACAAAATCAATAAAATATAACTCTCAATCTCAGCCCCATTAACCTCCTTTGGGGGGGGGGACACACAAACCACTTAAGATTCCCCACTGCATAAATCCACATTTACCCATTGTACAAAAGAGAAAAAAAAGAAAAAAAAGAAGGGAAGGCCAGCTGGGTGGATCAGTCCCATTGCTGCCTCAGCCATATTCTGGTTTCTCCTGAGATCATATCAGTCTTTTGCCTTAACCATAAGCCTTGAAAACAACTCCATAACCAAACCTCTGACTTCAGCTCAGCTCACATTAAATGCTTTCACCAACAGCGCCGCCATGTAGTTCTTTCTAAAATCTTCTGATAAAGATGATGATGATGAAGAGGAAGAGGAAAAGGAAGAAGAAGAGGAGGAGGAGGAGGAGGAGGAGGAGGAAGAGGAGGAGGAAGAGGAGTTTGGATTTATAGTCCACCTTTTTGATTTATAGCCCACCTTAATTTTAACTCAGCTTTTAATCTTTGTGTTTATACCTTATTTTTATCTGTGTCTTTTTTGGATGTGAATCTGTCTAGTATGCCAATGAGGGTATTTCAAGTTCAGGTTTGAAATGTCCACAAGTGCAAGCATGCCTTACCGTAGAAGACAGAGATCTAAACCACTGAAAACATTCCTTCCACGTTAGATGCGTGGCTTCGCTTAAGAGATGTGGATTGTTGCATGAATGTGTGCAAGGGGAATAAATAAAATTCTGCACGAGAAATGAGTAATGTTTGCTTGCGCTATCCAACTGATCTAGTGACCAGGTTTGTGTCAGACAAAGATCTGGAACGCCTTAGATGAGCTCCATTCACCCAGAGATGCTACAGCTAAGTTATTTGATGGCTTCATCGAAGCAATGGGTGCTGGATAGGGGAAGAGAGAAGAGTTTTGGATTTATACCCCTCCTTTCTCTCCTGTAAGGAGACTCAAGGTGGCTGACAAGCTCCTTTCCCTTCCTCTCCCCACAACAGACACCTTGTGGGGTAGGTGGGGCTGAGAGAGTCCTGAGAGAACCGTGACTAGCCCAAGGTCACCCAGCAGGAATGTAGGAGTGCAGAAACACCAGATAAGCCTCCGCCATTCAGGTGGAGGAGTGGGGAATCAAACCCAATTCTTCAGATTAGAATCCACCTGCTCTTAACCACTACACCACGCTGGCTCTTAGTTCTTCAGGGAACTTGTGCCAAAGTGTAGGGCAGTGGAGGAGAACCTTTGGCACTCCAGATGTTATGGACTACAATTCCCATCAGCCCCTGCCAGCATGGCCAATTGGCATGGGGAATGTAGGGGCTGCGACTGAAAAGGAACGTGCTGTAGTCGTTGCCAGCCTATTGAACCCGTATGTAGGGATTATTAGAAACTGATGACTGGTAGAGCATAACTGGAACACAGAGGCATGTGGGGAGAATCATGGTGAATCCAAAGCTGTGATGTGTGGGTTACAATCTTTAAAATTCCTTGAATAGAGCTGAGGGACCTGGTAGCCAACATGGCTATCTTAAGAGTTGGTGAGATCCATTTCTATTGGGTAGCCCTTCATAGTAACCATACATTGAACCAGTAGAACTTTTCTGGGTTCCTCCACCATCTGAGGTTAGATGGGTTCCCCCCTCAACAGGACTTCACGGTTGTGGTCTGAAAAGGAATTTCTTTGACAGGCAGATTTGGTTGAAGAAGTTAGACCTGAGATTACCTGTCTAAGGAAGAAGAAGAGTTTGGATTTATATCCCCCCTTTCACTCCTGTAGGAGACTCAAAGGGGCTTACAATCTCCTTGCCCTTCCCCCCTCACAACAAACACCCTGTGAGGTGGGTGGGGCTGAGAGAGCTCCGAGACGCTGTGACTAGCCCAAGGTCACCCAGCTGGCGTGTGTGGGAGTGCACAGGCTAATCTGAATTCCCAAGATAAGCCTCCACAGCTCAGGCGGCAGAGGGGGGATTCAAACCCGGTTCCTCCAGATTAGATACACGAGCTCTTAACCTCCTACGCCACTGCTGCTCCTATGCCACAGGACAGGCAAGAGTTGATGCAAAAGATTTCCAACACAACAGCCCTGTCTATCTGACCACTTGCCCGTTAGGTCTCTTTCTCAATTCCTTTGCACACTAGACATTGTCGCTTTCAACGTCCCCAAGTGGCCTAGTGGTTAAGAGCAGGTGCATTCTAATCTGGAGGAACCGGGTTTGATTCCCCGTTCTGCCACTTGAGCTGTAGAGGCTTATCTGGTGAACAAGATTAGATTGTGCACTCCAACACATGCCAGCTGGGTGACCTTGGGCTAGTCACAGTTCTCCAGTATCCAGAAGTAGTAGGCCCATCTCTTCCAAGACACCAGCTTTTGCAACCAGCCCCTTCCTTGCCTGTCTTCAGTTTTCGTTTGCTCTGTCCATGGACTAAGGCACAGGTGTCAAACTCGTGGCCCTCCAGATGTTATGGGCTACAGTTCCCACCATCCCCTGCCAGCATGATGCTAGCAGAGGATGATGGGAACTGTAGTCCATAACGTCTGGAGGGCCACGAGTTTGATACCTATGGCATCACGTCATAGGTTCATAATTGAGCTGACCACATCGGATGGCTTTGGTCTATAAAATTATGCATGGGATAGAAAATGTTGACAGAGAGAATCTTTTCTCTCTTTCTCACAATACTAGAACCAGGGGGCATCCATTGAAAATGCTGGGGGGAAGCATTAGGACTAATACAAGGAAACACTTCTTCACGCAACGTGTGATTGGTGTTTGGAATATGCTGCCACCGGATGTGGTGATGGCCACTAACCTGGATAGCTTTAAAAGGGGCTTGGATAGATTTATGGAGGAGAAGTCGATCTATGGCTACCAATCTTGATCCTCCTTGATCTGAGATTGCAAATGCCTTAGCAGACCAGGTGCTCAGGAGCAGCAGCAGAAGGCCATTGCTTTCACATCGTGCCTGTGAGCTCCCAAAGGCACCTGGTCGGCCACTGCGAGTAGCAGAGTGCTGAACTAGGTGGACTCTGGTCTGATCCAGCAGGCTTGTCCTTATGTCCTTATGTTCTTGTGGTGATTTCATCTTGAGTGTCGGATCGTCATTGTACTGTTGACAGCCGATTGCCAAGGTCTGGGTAATCTCATCCAGCAGTTTGACATAATGCCGGACCATTAGTCCTGGGATTCCTCCGGTTAAAAGTATGTGAGCGCCCTCATCCCTGTACAGCTAAGCCTGTTCCTCCTCTATACAGTGGCTGTTAATAACAACCGATTTAAAACATTCTAAACTCCGAACGCTGCTCACCCCCTCTCTGTCCCTCTGAGTGGAAAATTACAATATGCCACTTGAATCCCCTTATGCTTCTCATCAATATTGCTTTTCTCTGCCGGTGTAACTGTACGATTCTATATTTGGGTCGAAAACACTGTAGGAAGATGGCTCAACTCCGTCAGAAATCTCTCCCCGAGCATCCGGCTGGCTTCTGTTTTTTGTGGGCGGGAGGCGAAGAAATTCGAGGCAAAATAACAGCTACCTCGTGCGTGTGCGCACGCGCTCTCCGGTGACATCACAGTCTGGTTCCCCGAAACGCCGGTCAGGAGAGGAGGGCCGTGAGAATCAGACCAGGTGCAGACCAGGTGCTCAGGAGCAACAGCAGCAGCAGAAGGCCATTGCTTTCACCTCCTGCAGGTGAGCTCCCAAAGGCACCTGGTGGGCCACTGCGAGTAGCAGAGAGCTGGACTAGATGGACTCTGGTCTGATCCAGCTGGCTTGTTCTTATGTTCTTATGTTCTTAGAATCCTTCTTCTCACGGGCTCAGTTCATGTAACTTGTGAGTTGGATCGTGGCCATCTCTTTTCTTTAGCTTGGCCACTTGTGTTCTATAAATAGGATGGCGAAATTTCTGGGACCGAGCGGCCCCTGACTGACCCCCTTCGTCTAGAATAGGTGAGACACATACATTGAAAATTCTCTCCTACTAGTTTTTCCTGTTGTGGCTGATGAGATCCAGCCAGCCAGAGCCATCCAGGATCCAACTTGTGGTAACCCTGTGGGGCAGGGATCTCCAACGTGATCCCAGTGGGCGCAATGGCGACCACTGACATCTCTTGTGGTGCCCACCAAGCCTTTATAGGAGATGGGTGGGGCCAGGAAGGGCTTTTAGAAGAAGAAGAAGAAGAGGAAGAGGAAGAGGAAGAAGAAGAGGAGGAGGAGGAGGAGGAGGAGGAGTTTGGATTTATATCCCCTCTTTGTCTCCTTTCGGAGACTCAAAGGGGCTTACAATCTCCTTGCCCTTCCCCCCTCACAACAAACACCCTGTGAGGTAGGTGGGGCTGGGAGAGCTCTGAGAAGCTGTGACTAGCCCAAGGTCACCCAGCTGGCATGTGTGGGAGTGCACAGGCTAATCTGAATTCCCCAGATAAGCCTCCACAGCTCAGGCGGCAGAGCGGGGAATCAAACCCAGTTCCTCCAGATTAGATACACGAGCTCTTAACCTCCTATGCCACTGCTGCTCCAGCAAGTTTTCTGATTGACAGTTGTAGATTTGAGTGACAGTGCAGATTTTTTTTAAAAAATGTTGTTTTTGGCATCAGCTGCTACTGCAGCACAAGAATCTTAACTGGAGTTAAGGTGCGGCGATCGTTTTGTGTCTGGCTCCGCCTCTTGCGGCATCCATTTTGTTCCCACACCCACCATGCCGTGTCAGAATTCTAATTGTGGCCAGAGAATGAAAAAGGTTGGGGGGGGCCCTGCTGTACGGGTTTCCAAGCAAGAGGGGTTCGGAGGTGGTTTGCTATCATGTGCCTCTGTGTAGCTACCTGGAGCAGCAGTGGTGTAGGAGGTTAAGAGCTCGTGTATCTAATCTGGAGGAACCGGGTTTGATTCCCCGCTCTGCCGCCTGAGCTGTGGAGGCTTCTCTGGGGAATTCAGAGTAGCCTGTGCACTCCCACCCATGCTAGCTGGGTGACCTTGGGCTAGTCACAGCTTCTCGGAGCTCTCTCAGCCCCACCTACCACACAGGGTGTTTGTTGTGAGGGGGGAAGGGCAAGGAGATTGTCAGCCCCTTTGAGTCTCCGAAAGGAGAGAAAGGGGGGATATAAATCCAAACTCTTCTTCTTCTTCTACCTGCAATGTCCTTGGTGGTCTTCCCTGCAAGCACTAACTAGGGGTGATCCTACTTAGCTACTTAGCTTAACAAGATCAGGTTAGCCTGGGTGTCAAGGGTGGCATCGTCCAGGGCCCTAGGGCACACCTGAACAGGGGAGGCATCTCTCCACCTACCAAACTATCATATGTAATGGGCCGTTTGTTCTACATCTCTGCGCTCAGTAATGTAGCTAACCAGGCGACCTCGCCTTGAGCCTCCGGAAGGCCTCAAGACACTCAGCACTCCACAACAAAGCATTTTACACCTTGTTGTTCTACGAATCTGTGGGAAGTTGGGAGGGGTGTTCGAGTGGGAAAAGAGGGTAATAATAGTGTCTGCAGGAGCCAGGATCTCCAGTTGGAGTCCTTGGGCCTTTCCCTACTTACCTTAAGCCCCGCGCTACTCTCTTCAAGTAGCGCGGGGTCCTCGGGCACTCCCCACGACAGGGGCGGCCACAGCGAAGCCGCCCCGACGCTGCCGCGGTCGCGCCCCCTCAGCGCGCGGCATCCCTGGCGCTGGAGAAAACGGCGCCTTTTGATGACCCCGTGCAGAGCTTGGGGTCGTGGGGATGCCCGGGTGTGCGCCAGGGATGCCGCGCACTGAGAGCAGCGCATGGCATAGGGGGGCTCGCTTTGAGTAAGGAAAGGCCCCTTGTTGCCAACCCAATAAAGCAGTGGTTCTCAACCTTCCTAATGCCGCGACCCTTTAATACAGTTCCTCATGTTGTGCTGACCCCCAGCCATAAAATCATTTGTGTCTCGGTTCCTAAGACCATCGGAAATATGTGTTTTCCAATGGTCCTAGGCGACCCCTGGGAAAGGGTTGCACGACCCCCAAAGGGGTCACGACCCACAGGTTGAGAACTGCTGCAATAAAGGCTTTTGATTTTATATCCAGAGTCAATTTATTGATCGTTGTGCCAAGACATAGCACTGGGTCACATTAGGCTGTAGAAAGGAGGGGAGCAGGGCTGGGGGAGTTGGCTTCCTCCTGCCCTTTGCTGGCATTACGTTGGCAAACCACACTCTGGGCTTATGCCTGCCAAAAGTTTTTCGGCTGGCATAAGTCCATTGCCGTCCTTTGCGGCTTCTCGGCAGCAGGAAGGCTGTTTCACTTTGCAAGCCTCCCTATGTTTACAAGAAGCCTCTTTTTTTGGAAGGGGGGTGGCCAGGTGCGGCTGCAGCACCGCAGTCAAGCATTGGTTCATGGATAGGGTTGGCCATTTACAGTGTGGTTTGTTTTTGCCTTTCCCACTTATCTACACTTTACCCCCAGAAAACTGGGTCCTCTTTTACCGATCTCACAAGCACCCTGAGTTTCTCCTTGAGTCGGCTGCCTGAAACCAATTCCTGTCCCGTCAGGATCGAGCTCAGGGTGCTGTCGCTCACCAATCTGTCCTGGGGGCTTTTAAGGGCATGTATTAGGGTAGGAGACATGCCAAGTAAACCCCGTCCCCTCCCCGTCGCGCAGATTTTTTCCTTGCTTGGGTGAGAAACGAGGCTCTTGTGCACCTGGTGTTGTTGGATAAATGACATTCTCTCCCATAAGTTACATATTTGGACTAATTAAATCTGCGGATAATGCCGTGTTGAAGGCTTGCTGTATTAAACAGGCTTTTTTTGACAGCCCTTCGTAGGATTTCAGCTGTCAGTCAGCAACTCGACGCCCACCTCGCTGCTTCTTCCCTGCTAGCTTTTGGAAGTTGGCTAATGAAGTCTCTAGATGACTACCATGGCAACCGGCCCCCACCTGCGCTGCTCACGTTCCAGACATATCACAGTTTGACATTCCTCTACTGGTTGACGGTTCTGCGTTTTGTGGAGGGTTAGGAACTCGACTGGGATTCTCGCACACCAGACGCCGCGCGAAACTCCAGTTACGGGAGCTTCTCTCGGGTTGGCGTGACGTTTGAGTTGACAGAAGGTTGTTTTCATCAAAAAACAGAACTTGTGGTTGGGTTTGCAAGAATCTAGGTATGACGGCCTCAGCACTACCTGTAGAAAATGCTCAGTTAAAGACAAGTTCTGGATTCGAGGGCGAGAGATATCTTGATTCCCCCTGTGGTTTTGGTTGGTTGCAGAGGTGGGATCCAGCAGGTTCTCACAGGTTCCCGAGAGTAGGTTACTAATTATTTGTGTGTGTCGAGAGGGGGTTACGAATTGGTGATTTTGCCACGTGATTTTTGCCTTCAAGCTTAAGCGCATGCTCCTCCTGGAAGCAGTAGCGCATTGCACGAACTTTGAAGCAGTCTAGCAGGAGGTGCACTCGGCGTGTGGCAGCCTGCACTCTGCGTGTATTCGCTTTCCTGCCCAAGGACCGGCGCAGTGGCTGCATCCTTGCCACAGCCCCACCCAGGAATGCCCTGCCCCCGGAATGCCCGGCCACGCCCCTGTCGTGCCCCGCCCATCCCCATTGGTGCTATGCCACAGTTTGAATTCCACCACCATGGGAACCTGTTACTAAAATTTTTGGATCCCACCACTGGTTGGTTGTCCATGTCCACATCCGCTGCCTCTGCCTCTTGCCATTGATCAGCTAGCCACTGCAGGGGAACTTCCTGGCAGTGGGAGAAAGTCCACGCTAGAATAACAGTGATGTCACTTCTGGTGCGCCCTGAAAGTGCTGCCATCTTGTCGCTAGAGATATATTTGGGCAAAAACTCAATGGCCTAAAAAAGGCTTCTTTTTTAGAGTTTTTGCCCAAGTAGCAGAAGGTTCTGTAGCATTGGAGATGTGATCATGTCACTTCCAGTGCATGCCAGAGAGCTGTGGGGGCGGGGGCGGAAAATGTTGAGCGCGCACCGGGCACAGTATGGCCCAGTGACTCCTCTGCTGGGGGATGTTTCCTTTGGAGGAGAGAAGGTTAAGAGGTGACATGATAGCCTTGTTTAGATATTTGAAGGGATGTCATATTGGTGAGGGAGCAAGCTTGCTTTCTGCTGCTCCAGAGACAAAGACCAGGAGTCATGGGTTCGAGAGATTCCACCTAAACATCAGGAAAAACTTTCTGACTGTCAGGGCTGTTTGACAGTGGAATTCACTTCCTGGGAGAGTGGTGGCGTCTCCTTCCTTGGTGGTCTTTAAAGAGAGGCTGGATGGCCACCTGTCGGGAGTGCTTTGATTGTGTGTTCCTGCTTTGCAGGGGTTTGGACTTGATGGCCTCTTCCAACTCTCTGATTCTATGATCTATGAAAGTCAGTATTGTCCACTTGGACTGGCAGCTGCTTTCCAGGGTCTCAGGTGGAGGTCTTCCACATCAACTACTCCCTGGTGCTTTTAACTCAGGAGTCTGCAACCTGTGGCTCTCCGGATGTTCATGGACTACAACTCCCATCAGCCCTTGCCAGCATGGCCAATTCCACATCAACTACTCCCTGGTGCTTTTAACTCAGGGGTCTGCAACCTGTGGCTCTCCAGATGTTCATGGACTACAATTCCCATCAGCCCTTGCCAGCATGGCCAATTCCACATCAACTACTCCCTGGTGCTTTTAACTCAGGGGTCTGCAACCTGTGGCTCTCCAGATGTTTATGGACTACAATTCCCATCAGCCCTTGCCAACATAGCCAATTTTTATGTTCTTATGTTCTAATTGGCCTTGCTGGCAAGGGCTGATAGGAGTTGTAGTCCATGAACATCTGGAGAGCCACTTGTTGCAGACCCCTGTTTTAACTGGAGATGCCAGGGATTGAACTTGGGACATTCTGCATGCTAAGCGGCTGCTCTCCCACTGAGCCACAGCCCCTCCCCAAGCGAAGCCAATTTACCCAAATTTGTTTCCCTCTCCCCTTTCAGTGGAATGTCTCCCGTGCATAAACTCAACAAGTAAATTGATCAGATTGATCAAACGGAGATTGATAACTTGCGTCGGTCCCGGTGAGTCATTTCTCTGTCTTGCGCTTGATTGAAAGGGGGACTAGGGAGCCTTTGAAACAGTAATAAAGGGAACAGGGGGAAAACAGAATGCAACACGGCTACCCCGCAGAAGAGAATGACAGGGACACGTAGAAGCATCAGAGAGATTGATGGTCTCATTAGCTCATGTCTGAGGGGGAGGTGTTCGAGAGACTCCGTGTGACCCAAAACACATGTGCCCTTTGAATCATAGGACCATATTGTTGGAAGAGACCACAAGGACCATCAGTTCCAACCCGCTGCCATGCAGGAACACATAATCAAAGGACTCCTGACATATGCTCATCCAGCCTCTCTTTAAAAACCTCCAAAGAAAAAGACTCCACCACTCTCCGAGGCAGTGAATTCCACCGTCGAACAGCCCTGACAGTCAGAAAGTTCTTGCTAATGTTTAGGTGGAATCTTGTTTCCTGCACCTTGAATCCGTTAATCGGTGTCCTGGTCTCTGAGGCAGCAGAAAACAAGTTTGCTCCAGAGGTGGGATCCAGCAGGTTCTCACAGGTTCCCGAGAGTAGGTTACTAATTATTTGTGTGTGCCGAGAGGGGGTTACTAATTGGTGATTTTGCCATGTGATTTTTTCCTTCGTTACGCCCCTCCTCTCAGCAGCAGCGCGCAGAACTTGAAGCAGTCTAGCAGGAGGTGCACCGGCGTGCGTGGCAGCCTGCACCTGCGTGCATTCGTTTCCCGCCCAAGGACCGGCGCAGTGGCTGCGTCCTTGCCACAGCCCTGCCCAGCAATGCCCCACCACTGGAATGCCCGGCCACGCCCCCGTCGTGCCCCGCCCAGCCCCATTGGCGCTACGCCACAGTTTGAATCCCACCACCATGGGAACCTGTTACTAAAATTTTTGGATCCCACCACTGGTTACGTCTATATTTCAAGGCAAGTCCAGGCAGGCTTATTTGGACCATGCTATCCGATTTGTGCAGTTCCAAATTGAATGAACTAATAATTAATAACATTAAATCACCAGGTCTACCTATTGACTTGCTTCTTAATCAGGAGGAATCATATATATATGAGATCTTTAGGCAAATAATCCTGGATACGGAGAAGCAAACGTTGTTATCGCTTGCCTACAAAATCTGCTCCCCTCTGACCCTTGGACTTACCCCCAAGTATTGAATATTGCCTACATATTTCTATAATCTAACATCACCAGCTTTGAGACGGGTATTCATGCAAGCTCGAATGAATGTTTTGCTCTCGGCCGTCCTTAGAGGAAGGTACCTGCAGATTTCTTCACAAGAAAGAATGCACCTTTACCCCTTAAAGCAAAAGGAAACCACAGAACATATTTTTCTGCACTGTGCTTTCTACAGCTCCCTAAGAAGTGTCTTCATTGACCCTCCTTTTAATTATGATTCCTTAAGTTCCGATACGGATAAGATCCGGTTTCTCCGAAACGATCGCGGTCCAAGACGCATGGAGGATGCGGCTTTTAGCAAAGGCATTCTATCCAGGATTTTTGTAAAGTTTTAACTGTATATCTATGCCAATAAAGGTGATTTGGTTTGATTTGATTTAGAGCCTCATTTCTTGAGCTCACTTTCTCCTTTCCTGCTGTGTCCGGAAGATCGGTTCGTGGCGGTTTGAAGCAACGAGGTTGATGTCTTGTAGGCGTCCTTTCCACTTTTGAAACTTGGCAAGTCCAAACCTATGCAGGATTTTAATGCTGTCTGTCTGTGAGCCTCTTTCTCTGCATTCTCTTGTGATTCCAATCCCAGAGGTGACATAAACTCTGTTTTTTCCGTTCAGGTGAAGCAAAGGGATAATTTCGTTCTATGCAGCGTCGCAAAGCTGTAGGCATTCACTCCCCCTACTGGTTATCTGGCACCTTGCAATTCTTTTTTTAATAGAGAAACTTTATGGTTCGAGCTCTGGTCTTCGAGTTCGTTGCCTACTGAATTGGAACTGTGTAGCTCGTCCCATTCTAAAACAGGGAGTGTAAAATAAAACTTTAATAACATAGAGATCTGTAACAGGTGCCTCAAAACATGCTTAAAATCTGTGCACCTAAAATCCGAAACATTAGTTTGGTCTGCACAGCCAATTGGATCTCCAATGGATCTCCAGTGGTCTTGGAGAACAAGACCCCATATAGATCCATTCCCTTTCTTGGTGGACCCCATGAAAAGTATTGGAGGGCACCATGTTGGGAACCTCCGCTCCAGCTTCTAAGACCCATCTCAGATCCAGACCTGTTGGGTTGAAAGAGTCCAGCCCAGTTGACCTTGGCGACTTACTTTGATGGGGTTCTTAGCTGTTCATCCTCCTTCCCTGCTGACACAGCTCTTGGGACGGTGAGCTTCCGAAACCTGGGTGTATATTTTATTTATTTATTTATTTTTTAATTTTCCCTTTATATCCTGCCCTCCCCAACAGGGCTCAGTCATAACAGTCATAAAACCAACAAACCAACTATGAGCAGCAGTGGCGTAGGAGGTTAAGAGCTCGTGTATCTTATCTGGAGGAACCGGGTTTGATTCCCAGCTCTGC